>NW_022096187.1:0-13211 GCF_006542625.1 Nomascus leucogenys
AAAAGAAATTACAGAAGCTGACAACCAGAATATTCAGTTTAGAGAGGAACATAACTGACCTGATGGAGGTGAGAAACACAACACAAGAACTTCACAATGCAACCACAAGTATCACTAGCAGAATAGGCCAAGTGGAGGAAAGAATCTCAGAGCTTCAAAACTATCTGTCTAAGACAGGAAGAGAAACATAGAGAAAAAAAAACAAAAAAGAATGAACAAAACCTTCAAGAAATATGGGATTATGTAAAAAGACTGAACCTAAGACTGATAAGGGTACCTTGACCCACCACGATCAAGATGGCTTCATCCCTGTGATACAAGGTTGGTTCAACACAGGCAAATCTATAAATGTAATTCCTCATATAAACAGAACTAAACACAAAAACAACACAATTATCTCAACAGATGAAGAAAAGGCCTTCAATAAAATTCAACATCCCTTCATGTCAAAAACTCTCAATAAACCAGCTGTTGAAGGATCACACCTCAAAATAATAAGAGCCTATATGACAAACCCACAGCCAATATCATACTGGATGAGCAAAAGCTGGAAGCATTCCCTTGAAAACTGGCACAAAACAAGGATGGCCTCTCTCACCACTCCTATTCAACATAGTATGGAATTTCTGGCCGGGCAATCAGGCAGGAGAAGAAATAAAGTATTTAAATAGGAAGAGAGGAATCAAATTATCTTTGTTTGCAGATGACATGATCCTGTATCTAGAAAACCCATCATCTCACCCAAAAGCTTCTTAAGCTGATGAACCACAATCAACAGAATCTCAGGATACAAATCAGTGTGCAAAATTGCTAGTATTCCTATACACCAACAACAGTCAGAGAGAGCCAAATCATGAATGAACTTCATTCACAATTGCTACAAAGAGAATAAAATACATAGGAATACAGCTAACAAGTGAAGTGAAGAACCTCTTCAAGGAGGACTACAAACCACTGCCTAGAGAAATCACATAGGACACAAACAAATGGAGAAGCATTTCATGCTCATGGATAGGGAATTAATTCATGAAAATGGCCATACTGCCCAAAGTAATTTATAAAAGAATTCAATGCTATGCCCATTAAACTACCAATGACATTCTTCACAGAATTAGAAGAAACTATTTTACAATTCTCATGAACCAAAAAAGAGCCCAAATAGCCAGACAATTCTAAGCAAAAAGAACAAAGCTGCAGGCATCACACTACCCAACTTCAAACTATACTATACAGCTACAGTAACCAAAACAGCATGGTACTGGTACAAAAACAGACACATAGACCAATGAAACAGAATAGAGAACTCTGAAATAAGACCACACACATACAACCATCTGATCTTTGACAAACCTGACAAACACAAGCAATGGGGAAAGGATTCCTTATTTAATAAATCGCGTTGGGAAAACTGGCTAACCATATGCAGAAAACTGAAACTAGACATCTTCCTTACACCTTATACAAAAAAAAAAAAACTCAAGATGGAATAAAGATTTAAACATAAGACCTAAAACCATGAAAACCCTGGAAGAAAACCTAGGCAATACCATTCAGGACATAGGCATGGGCAAATACTTTATGACTAAAACACCAAAAGCAATGGCAACAAAAGCCAAAACTGACAAATGGGATATAATTAAACTAAAGAGCTTCTGCACGGCAAAATAAACTATCATCAGAGTGAACAGACAACCTACAGATTGGGAGAAAATTTTTTCAATCTGTATGACAAAGGGCTAATATCCAGAATCTACAAAGAACTTGAACAAATTTACAAGAAAAAAACAACCCCATCGAAAACTGGGCAAAGGAAACGAACAGACACTTCTCAAACGAAGACATTTATGCAGCCAACAAACATATGAAAAAAAAGCTCATCAACACTGGTCATTAGATAAATGCAAATCAAAACCGCAATGAGATACCATCTCACACCTGTTAGAATGGCGATTATTAAAAAGTCAGGAAACAACAGTTGCTGACGAGGCTGTGGAGAAATAGGAATGCTTTTACACTGTTGGTAGGAGTGTAAATTAGTTCAGTCGTTATGGAAGACAGTGTGACAATTCCTCAAGGATCTAGAACCAGAAATACCATCTGACCCAGCAATCCCATTATGGGGTATATACACAAAGCATTATAAATTATTATACTATAAAGACACATGCACTGTATGTTTATTTCAGCACTGTTCACAATAGCAAAGACTTGGAACCAACACAAATGCCTATCAATGATAAATTAGATAAAGAAAATGTGGCACATATACACCATGGAATACTATGCATTTATGTCCTTTCTAGGGACATGGATGAAGCTGGAAACCATCATTCTCAGCAAACTAACACAAGAAAAGAAAACCAGACCAGGAGCACTGTCTCACACCTGTAGTCTCAGAACTCTGGGAGGCCGAGGTGGGGAGTTTGAGACCAGCCTGGCCAACATGGAGAAACCCCGACTCTACTAAAAATACAAACAATTCGCCAGGCATGGTGGCACGTGCCTGTAATCCCAGCTACTTGGGAGGCTGAGGCAGGAGAGTCACTTGGACCCGGGAGGCAGAGGTTGGGGTAACTCAAGATCATGCCATTGCACTCCAACCTGGGCAAAAAGAGTGAAATTTTTTCTCAAAAAAAAAAAAAAAGAAAAAGAAGAAAAGAAAATCAAACACTGCAGGTTCTCACTCATAAGTGGGAGTTGAACAATGAGAACACATGGACACAGGGAGGGGAACATCACACACTGGGGCCTGCCGGGGGGTGGGAGGCTGGGGGAGGAATAGCATAAGGAGAAATACCTAATGTAGATGACAGGTTGATGGGTGCAGCCAACCACCATGGCACGTGTATAGCTATGTAACAAACCTGCATGTTCTGCCCATGTATCCCAGAACTTAAAGTACAACAAAGAAAACTTTACATAAATGCATAAAGTCTAGAACAGCTAACATATTATAATGAAATGTCAACTATAATCCCAGCTCAAAGAGAACACCATAAAATTATGAAGGGCTTTCCACAAATCTCTAAATTTATGTCCTCATAAGATTACATTTCTATTTCTTCTTGAATAATTTCCTTATTTTAGCTATGATTTAGTGATAGTAAGATGGTAATTATGAGGAGAAAATTCTAACACTCCGTTGAGAAAATTCTGCCTCATTTCACCACACACCTGAGTCTTAAGCAGTCACTTCTAATGTAGCTGAATAATACTCACCCAGCTGAGTCTATGAGTTGAATCCATGTATGTGAGATAAGGCCCCCAAGGAGTGGTAATAAGCTGGGAATGCCATCAGCTCATCTTCCTTCAGGTCTATATTTGTCATTGTCACTTGTAGAAGCAGGACAGCCCTGGCATTGGGGTTGTTAGAAACAGAAAGTATCAAAGGGAAAGCTGAACTTCCCTAATTTTTGGAAAACAGCAGATTGGAAACAGATGGGCTCCAACGTTTTCCGTGCGTGAGGTCATTGTCCCAGGTAGCCTTGTCAGGACCACATTTCTTGTCAGCAAAACAGAAGTCAAACGATATTTCTACCTTCCAAGAGAGTAGAACATAATGTCAGATTTTCTCATGGATTCCCAGAAGTTCAAGAAAGTTTCATGGCCTTATTTAACTGCTTAAGCATTTCAACTAAAAAAATTATTTGTCTTTCAAATACACAGGAATCTGTTTGGAAAAATTTTAACCAGAAAAAGTCGGAATTCTAAAGTAAAAAATGCATCAGGACATCAAAATTTTTTACAGCTTTTAATTTAGATGTCCAACGGGGAAAAAACATTCTCGGAAGTTTGCTTTTATACCATTAAAGACTTATTTTTTATTACCAGCAATACAGGGCGACTCATTCAGGTTGAATCTTGAAGGTAAACTTTAACTTAAGTTTTGGCTAATTTTTAAGCATTTATCAGTCACCTACCATGATATCATCTCAGAAACCAAAATCTCAATTTAATTTAGACCTTCAAAATATTAAAACAAAAGGTTAAATGCTTCAAAATAATATTCATGTAGAGGCTTACATATGTGGAGCAGGAATCTCCATGTATTACAAAGTTTATGAGAATATAACAAATGTTGATACACACATTAATTCTGAAATAAAAACTTACAACAAATAAACCTGTAACAAATCAAGAAAATTTTGTAGGTTACACATTTTATGTCTAAAAATATAGGTATTAAACACTCAAGGATGGATAAAAGAAGAAATCACAAGAGAAAATAGAAAATATCTAGAGGCAAATTAAAAATATGAAATACCAAAGAGATACATCAAAAACCATAGCATAAGGGAAAGATTTATAGCTATAAATGATTATAAAAAATAAGATAGCGAATCAACAACTTTACTCGTAAGTAGCTAAAAACAGAGGGAAAAAGAGGGACAACTAAAAGAGGGACAACTAAAAGCTAGCAGAATCTAACAAATGGCAAAGATAGCAGTGGAAAGAGGGACAACTAAAAGAGGGACAACTAAAAGCTAGCAGAATCTAATAAATGATGAAGATAGCAGTGGAAAGAGGGACTACTAAAAGAAGGACAACTAAAAGCTAGCAGAATCTAATAAATGATGAAGATAGCAGTGGAAAGAGGGACTACTAAAAGTAGCAGAATCTAAAAAGATGAAGATAGCAGTGAAAAGGATACTAAAAAGAGACTACTAAAACTAGAAATCTAAAAATGAGAAGATAGCAGTTGAAAGAGGGACTACTCAAAGAGGGACTACTAAAAGCTAGTAGAATCTAATAAATGATGAAGATAGCAGTGGAAATAAGTGAAATCGAGAACAGAAAAACAACATCAAAAATCAACAAAGCCGAGTTTGTTCTCTGAAAAAGGTCAAAACTGACAAAACTTTATCTAGATCAAGTAAGAAAAAAAGGGAATACTGAAATTACTAAACTCAAAAATAAAATGGGTACATTACTAACAAATTTTTGGAGCAAATAAAGGATGTAGGAGAGGACCATAAGGAGCTATACACTAAAAAATTGAATAACTTAAATAAAATGAACAAATTCCTAGAAACAAAAAACCTACTAAGACTGAATCAGAAAAGTTGAATAAACCTATTCAGCAAGGAGATTCAGCAGGAAGATGGCATCAGTAATCAGAAACCCAGCAACAAAGAAAAGCCTGGACCAGATGGCTTCACTGTTGAATTCTACCCAACGTTTAAAGCAGAATAAACACCAGTTTTTCTCAAACTTTTTCAAAACGTTGAAGAGGAGGTAACATTTTCTAACTTATTCTATGAGGCCAGTATTACCCTGACACCAAGCCAGACAAAGGTACCATAAGAAAACTACAAACAAACATCCCTCACAAATGCTGATGCAAAAATCCTCAACAAAATACCAGCAATTCCAATTTTGCAGTACATTAAAAGGATTATACACTATGAATGAGCATAATTGACTCCTGAAATAAAAGTATGTTCCAACACATGAAAATCAGCGTAATATCACATTAACATAAAGAAGGAAAAAACCCTCATGTGATCATCTTAATCAAAAAATAAAAAGCATTTGTCAAAATTTAACCCACATTCATGACAAAATGTTCTTAATAAGCTATAAAAAGGAATAAATCACCTTAACATAAGGTTATATTAAAAAAAACACACAGCTAACATTATAATGAGACCAAAAGCTTTTACCCTAAGAGCAAAATCAAGGATTCCTGCTTTTACTACTTCTATTTAATACAGTACTGAAGGTTCTAGTTAGTTAAAACAATAAGGCAAGTAAAATAATAAAAGATATTCCAATTTTTTAAAAAGTAAAATTTTCTGTTCACAGATGACATAATCTTATGTATTAAAAATATTTTAGTTTCTGTGAGATAAACTATCAGATGCAATAAATAACATTCAGCAAAACTACAGGATACAAAATCAACACACAAAAATTGGTTGTATTTCTACAATAACAAACTATCTGAAGAAGAAATCAAGAGAACAGTATCATTTGATAGCACAAAAGAATAAAATACTTAGAAACCGACTTCACCAAGGAAATGAAAAACCTGTACAGCAAAACTATAAACATTGCAGAAAAGTATTAAAGATGACACAAATAAATGAAAAGACATCATGTGTGTATGGACTGGAAGACAAAACCTTGTCAAGATGCCATTGTTATCTATAGTCACCTATAGATTCAATAAAATCACTACAAAAATTCCAATATTTGCAAAAATAGAAAAACCTATTCTAAAATTCCAATGAAATCTCAAAAAACCCCAAGTAGCCAAACCAATCTTAAAAACTAACAAAGTTAGAGGACTAACAACTCCTGGTTTCAAACTTACTGCAATGCTTCAGTACCCAAAACAAGGCTGTGCCAGCATAGACACAGACATAAAGACCAATGCAACAGAAATAAAGAACCAAAGAACACGGTCATGATTTTTAACAAGGGAGTCAACACTATTCAATGGGGAAAGGACAGTATATTTTAAATGGTGTTAAAAATGAATATTTACATGGAACACAATAAAGTTGGACCCTTACTTTACACCATATAAAAAACTTAATTTAAAATGAACAGAACATCTAATTGTAAGCGCTAAAACTATAAAACCCTTAGATGAAAACATAGGAAAAATGTTTCATAACATAGAATCTGGCAATAACTTCTTGGATATGACAGTGAAAGCACAGACAACAACAACAAAAAATACATAAAAAGATTCATCAAAGTGCCAAGCTTGTATGTATCTGAAGTTATAATCAATAGATTGAAAATACAATTCATGGAGGGAAAAAAATATTCACCATTATATATTTGATAAGTAATTAATATCCAGGCCACATAAAGACCTCAGCAACAACAAAACAATCCAATTTAAACATGAGCAAAGGTTTTAAAATACATATTTCTTTAAAGAATATATACATATGACCAGTAAGCACAGTATAAGGTGCTGAGCATCACTAATCATGAGAAAAATGTAAATCCAAACCACAATGCAATACCAACTGACAAATCTAAGTATAGCTGCCATCAAAAAAACTGCCACCAGCAAACCAAAGCAACAAAGCCCCAGAGAACAGCAAATGCTGGACGTGGAGAAGTCAGGACTCCTGCACACTGCTGGTGGGAAAGTAAGATGGCACAGCCACTGTGGAAAACAGTAATCACTGTATGATCCAGTAATTCCACATCTGGGTATATACCCCAAAAAACTGAAAGTGGGAATTTGCACACCCCTGTTTATAGCAGCATTCACAAGAGCCAAAGGGTAGAAAAGGCCCAAATGTCCATCTTCTGATGAATGGATAAGCAAGTATGATCAATACACAAAATGGTATATTATTCAGCCTTAAAATGAAATTCTAATACATGCTACAACATAAACCTTGAAAAGATTAAAACAAAAAAATGCAAATACTCCATGCTTTCCACTTTGATAGTGTACCTAGAGCAGTTAAATTCATAGACACAGAAAGTAGGATGTGGTTTCCAGGGGATGGGGGGAAGGGAAAGGGGAGCTATTGTTCCGTGGATACAGAGTTTCACTTTGGGATGATAAGACAGGTTTGGAAGGGATAGTGGTGATAGTTGCACAACAATGTATTTATCCTTAACGTACTTAAATTTTCTGTTACGCATATTTTGCCACAGTAAAAAAATTAGCAAGTATTTAAAAATCTACATGTTTCTTTGAACTGTTTCTTTACATCCCTTGTCCATTTTTCAATTTGGCTGTTGGTCTTTTAATAATTTAGGATAGCTATATAGCTACATATATATAAATATATATATTTATAAATATATATAAATTTATAAATATATAAATATATATATTTATAAATATATATAAATTTATAAATATATAAATATATATAAATTTATAAATATATAAATATATACATATATAAATATATATAAATATATAAACATATATATGTATATATTACCCAAATTAGCTTTTTGTCTGTCATGTATGTTGCAGATCTATTTCCCCAGTCTGTTGACCTTGAGGCATTTTTCTCGCCTATAAAGTGTTAATTTTTATGGAGTCAAATGCATCAGTCTTCTATTCAAAGACTTATTTATGGATTTGGTGTTTCAGTTTAGGATGGTAAAGAAGTTGTAGATATGGATAAAGGAGATGGTTGTACAACACATTATACTGGACGCCACTCAACTGTACATTTAAACATGGTTAAAATGGTAAGTTTTATGTTGTATATATTTTACCACCAAAAAAGGTCCAGGCTTAGATGTTTATATGTTAGGGGTTTGGAGTACCTCTAACATTTATTCCCTTCCAGGGCTCTAATTTATAAAACACCCACACAAGAAAAGTAGATACTGACCGTCACAAATCTCCTTACAAGTCCCACAGCAGGGGCTGTCTGGGAAAGCAGAGGTGGAAAAAGTCACATAAACTTCAGGTCAGTGTGAGACCTGCCATCTGCCACCCTGGAATCAGATGGAGGAAGGCATGCTGCAGGCTGAGCTGGAGGGATGAGCTGGGCTGGCAGAACAGTCCTCCCACGACCCTAGACCTGAAGTGCTCCCACATGCTCTCAGGCATGTATCAAACCAAGAAATCAGCTAGGAGGGTAACACAGCTACCCGTATACAGGGAGCTATGAAATATCTGAGCTGCGCAAGTGAGGCACAAGGAGACAGAAGCAGTCTGACCTTTACACAGTGACCTGGCTCAAATTATTTCAGGCTCTCATTAACCAGGCGAGCTCCGCTTTCTCTCTGAGGTAGGTAAACTTGAGGGGGTAAAGTGGGAGTTGGGGAAAATGGAAAAGAAAGCCTGGCAGTATTTCTTCTGTTATAAATAAAAAGTAAAACATAGATGCCGTTTCTCAGTGCCCAAATGTTAGGTGAAAAAATGTTTTTCATCTCAGTCATGTGATGTGGACTTTAGCAGAGCAGGACACACATGGTCATTTATCCTTTCCCTCTGCATGTTGTGTGCTTTTTCAGTTTATAATGCACCTGGATCCACTTGCCTCATCACACTAGCTGCAAACAAGTCCACTGAATGTCACAACAGCTGGCCAGCATGTCTGTGAAGGGCAGAAACTGGGGCAGCCAAACAGCTGGCAGAGGCCAGCTAGTAAGTACCCAATCCCACTCCATAGAGGACTCCACACTTAAAAGATAAGCAAGTGTCAGGCTGCCTCACTAGTTATCCCCCCAGATAAAAAAATTAAAGTAACCCCTCCAGGGAACATGTGTATGTTACACACAAAAGTACATGCACAGCTACATGCAAAGGGGAAAGGCTGGGAAGGAACCAAATCCACCTCTGAACACCAGTTACTTGTGGGGAAGGGGCAGGTGAAGCCACTGTCAGCATTACTCACCTTTTCAACTGATGAGCGTGCATCAATTTTGGAAACTTCTCATAAAAAGGCCATTTTCACTCCTTGGGTGATCACCCAGGTCCTGCAAAACTGAGCCACCAACAACTACCTGCACCACTTCCCATGAGGCCAAATAATGGCTTCCCTCAAAGCTCAGACCTCCCACCCACCTCCCAGTCCTCTCCCATGCAGCGGGCTACTGGCCTCCTGGGGTACAGGGGTCCAGGCCAAACCCAACCCACAGATGGTTGGTGAAACCAGCATGTATCCAAGGGCCTTTCCCCCACCTGGGCCGTGTGACCACTGCACAGATAGGCCTGTGCTTGCTCCCCTAGGACACAGACTCCCTTTTCTTCCGTTGGAATGAGGGATGGGGAGATTTGATGGTGTCCTGTACAGGCTGGATGTTAATCTGCTGTGGTGCTCTTGGAGAAGCTTGCCTGAGTTCAGCGCTTTCTCAGCACATGGTGTTTGCTGCCCCTTCAAGCTGCAGGAGTCCCAGAAGGTAAGTGCTACTGCAACCCCCATTTACTGGTGAACAGAGATCAGGTGATCTGCAGCCGGCCAAGCAGCTGCTAAGTGGCCAACAGGCTGGATCTGCATCTCACTTGCAGAGGCCCTGCCTGGATGCTGGGGCTGCCCTGAGACTCCCTCCTCCTCCTCTTCCCTCCACAGCTCTCCCTGCTTCTATCCACAGCTGTGCTCCAGGTGGGGAACACCTATGGATGCACCAGGGTGCAACTACTCAGAGTCCAGTTTCCAGAAGGGCCCCTGCTCTATGCTGTTTCCATATCCAAGCCCAAGCTTGTCTAGAGCTTCAGCAAATCCAAGCCTCCCTGAATTCCCTGCAAGACCAAACTGAGCCCTACAACCCCCACCACTCTGGTTAGCTGCCAGTCCCAGCTCCTGTTCCCTCCTGGGCCACTGTCTGTACAGTTCTGAAGTCCTACAAGAATGTTGAGATCCTAAGCTGACTCTCACTCAAAGAGGTAAACAACCAGGGGCCTCCAGGTTAGAGAACATACCCTGACACGTTCTGCTGCCTGTAGGCTTGATGTCCTTCCCCTACAACATGCCATGCTTGCCAGGCTGGAAGAGGGGCTCCAGAAACTTGGGAAACCTGGGCCTGTTGCTGGCATATGGAAAAGAGGCCTGGAAAAGCACCACTCCTGTCCATGAAGCCCCCACATGGAACCAGGTAATTGGGAAACACATGGGCACACAAGCCTGACCCCCACTCAGACCCAGGTGGGAACTGCAGCAGTGACTTGTCCCCTCTGCCACTCTGGCTATACCACTACAGGAGGGAGGAACATCTAGCTCCACACGTGAGTGGAGACACTAGGTGTGAGCAGGTTCAAGTGGTTGCTGTAGCTGAACCTTCCCAATCAGGTCCATGCAAGGTCATCTCAGATGGGTGTGCACCTGGGTTGGGCAAGGACACCCCTCAGACAGTGAGCGCCACTGAGGAGGGCTGTCACAGAGGCCCCTTTTCCTGCTCCTAGAACAGGTTGGGGGAGTATGGGGGACCTCTCCCACCTCCCAGCAGCTTCCAGGAGCCACTTTTTTCGAGATGAGACACTCTCCTGCCTGCCTGTTCCCATTTGGCTGCAATAGACCATTGTCAACATTTAGAGAACAAAAAGGGGCCTCACATATTTTCCCTGACATGTTGGAGGCAGGTGGGCATGCCCAGGGGACCTGGGGTAGATCCTGTACATCTGCCCACCCCCAGGCTATGCTGGCTTCATCTTATCTGTGGGGTGGGCGGGGGGAATTACCAAGAGACCATCACACAGGCCATGGACAAGTTCTACAAGAGCCAGAGAGAAGAGCACTGTCCGTGCATGCTGCCCGGCACCCAGCTCACACACACATCTCTCATTTGCTTCCCCAAAGCAGGCTTTTGCCGTCCAGGCTCCCCAAGAAGCCTGGGGAGGAGACTCTGCCAGGCTGAAGGGCCTGTCCCCAAAGGTGCCACCCTCACCAGGCTCATCCTGACAATCTTGGATTATTTTTGCCCTGAAGTTTTGGAGTGGCAGACAGGGAGACAGCAGACAGTACACATTAGCCACCTTTCCAGAGAGCACCAGCTCTCCAGACTGGGGCAGGTCAGACCTACACTCAGGCGTTTTTCTCACTGGTTGCCAGTTGGGGGAAACAGCATTTGTGAGCACCGGCCTGTCTCCCCAGGTCCTGTTCAAAAACACCATCTGTGCCTTTGCAGAGACTGCCCTGAGCACACAGGCCCAGCCCCCAGGACCTAATCCCCTTCTACATACGGTTCAGTGCATGCTACCAGACACTGGGCTTGCTTCCTAACTAGTCCCTGCCAGATATAACATGCCCACCTCATTAATAGAATGAGGCCATACAAACAAGCCCAGGCCGTCATGCTGATGGAGTGGCTGGGGTCCCACTTGCCCACCCTTTATTACTGGTTCACAGTGAGCTGTCTGAACACATTCCTACCCCGAGATCCCAAATCAGGCTTCAGTCGTCCTGAGTGTGGCTCCTCTGTGGTCGGCGGTCGGGGCTGTCGGCCCGGCGCTCCGCTGCGGGGCTCGGCCTGGGGATGTGTGGTCGGTAAACCACGTGGGTGAAAACCCGACGGCAACCCGCGTCCCCGTCTTTCCACTTTGAGGAAACCGCGCATTCCTTGGGCGACGGAACCGGGGCGAACGAGTGCCCCGCCGGACCGCCGCCCAGCCCTCAGCCCGCGCCCGGGCGCTTACCGGTTTCCCGGAGCGCGGGGGTCCTGTTGCTCCGGGAGGCCGGAGACCGCTTTTTCTCCCTGCCTTCCTCCCTCTGTCCCTTGCTCCCTCCCGCCCTCCCTCTGTCCCTGGGTCCCTCTGTCATTCCCTCCGTTCCTCACTGCCTCCCTCTCTCTGTGGGTCAGTCCCTCCCTCCTTCCCTCCCTCCCTCCCTGCCTTCCCAGGTCCCTCCGCCCATCCTTCCGTCCCTCTAGGTCTCCGGTTCCTCTCTCCATCTGTGCCCGCCTTCCCTCCCGCCTGGAAGGGTCAGCATCCCGGGTGTGCCCGGGGTCTGGGGTCTGCGTTTAGCCGCCAGGCGCTCCATGGTGGCAGCTCCTGGGAGGCCGCAGAGGCGCGGGTGGGCGAGCGACGCTGGAGCGGAGGCGCAGAGGGGGCGAGCCCCGGGAGGGAGAGAAGGCCTGGACGCTGTCCGGGCCCGGTGTTTCTCGGGACCGGGGTCTCCACCCGGCCCGGGGAAGGACGCATATTGCCGGGGGGGGGGGGGGGGTCGATGGTGGTCGGGCGGGGGTGGGGTGGCGGAAAGGCAAGAGAGCTCTGCCCGGGCTGCTCCCAGAGGAGGCCAGGTGGCTGCCCGCAAACCCGCGCGTGCGCGGTAGACGGCCCACCTGCTGGTACCTGAGCCGGCTCCGGGATCCCCGGGACGCCCAGGAAAGAATGGCAGTTCTCCGCTGTGCGGAGTCTCTCACCGGGCCCAGACCTAGAAGGCAGGAATGCCAGGCGGGTCAGCCCGGAGGGAAGACACGCCCCTCCGTGCCCAGCCAGGGGTTCCCCGCGAAAGAGAGGCCACCGCCCTGCCCCGACCCCGTCCCCAGCCCGCGTCCTAAAGCTCCTCCAGCAGAGCCCGGTATTCTTCCTCGCTGAGGGGTGGTTCCAGACAGGCGGGCTCTTCCGAGTCCTGCAGCTCCCCCGGGGCCTCGGTTTCTAGGAAAGGGTGCGCCTGCTGCAGAAACTCTGGGCACGCCAGGAGCTCATCCAGCAGCAGGCCGGTGGGGAGTGCAGACCAGCGCCCGGGCTCCTGGGGCGGTGGGGAGGGCGCCCGGACGGCTTGCATCTGCTCCTGCCGCGCGGAGCCCTGCGGGGGGCGCGGGCTGGGGAG